>NC_049217.1:32321543-32347174 GCF_013347855.1 Anguilla anguilla | reverse complement strand
CTAACCCCAACCCTAACCCTAACCCTAACCCTAACCCTAACTCCAACCCTAACCCTAACCCTAACCCTAACCTAACCCTAACCCAACCCTAACCCTAACCCTAACCCTAACCCTAACCCTAACCCGAACCCTAACCCTAACCCTAACCCTAACCCTAACCCTAACCCTACCCTAACCCTAACCCTGTGCCTAACCCTAACCCTAACCCTAACCCTAACCCTGTGCCTAACCCTAACCCTAACCCTAACTAGTACAGTAACCCTAACCCTAACCCTAACCCTAACCCTAACCCAGCGCACCTGCAGTTCATAAATATTCCACATGGTGGCAGTAATGTAATGTAATGTAATGGCAGCAGAGGACCACTTACAAATGCATTGTTCCCATGCGATGCCGTTTGGCCATTTACAGTGTAATAACTAGCATACCTGCAGTTCATAAAACATTCCACATGGTGGCAGCAGAGGACCACTTACAAATGCATTGTTCCCATGCGATGCCGTTTGGCCATTTACAGTGTAATAAGCCAGCATACCTGCAGTTCATAAAACATTCCACAGGGTGGCAGCAGACGACCACTTATAAATTAATCGTTCCCATATGAAGAACGTACGGCCATGTAGAGCATGGCATGAAATGACACGTCTTTTCTATTGTAAGGAATCCATATTAACACAGCGATCGTCAGCCAAATGGCTGATATAACTATATCGATGGATCGCTACAACTTGTTCCCACTTGTATTGAAATAGAAATCTACATTAACAACGTGCTCCACAAACGTTCGACATAGGCTATAGCTAGCGTCGCAGCTAAGCGAAGTGCAATATTTGGGGTTAACATAGCCTCACAGTCATAAAAATATTGTGGCGATCCTGACAAAGACTAAGCAAGCTAGCTAGCTAGCTAGCTAGCTGGGCTGCAAAGCAATGTGGGGAGGGGGGGTTTGCATGAAATGTATATTATTGTTGTAAATAGCCAACGTCGTAACTAAGCGAAGTGCAATATTTGTAGTTGGGTCATTCTACAGAAACGGTGGCATTCCTGTGTCTCACCTTTAGAGCAAGCAAAATACTTTATATTTATCAAAAATATATATTACATGTGATCATTAAGTCCATTTAGACTGTTCTTATAATAGTAAAACATATTTGAGTCATGTAATGAGCAATTCTTGTTTTTTAATCATTTATATAAAATAGCAAGTGCAAGTGTAACCCAGGGTTCCAAGACACATATTGAATAGATAGTGAAACAAAGAAAAATAGTAAATAACTAGTAGCAAGTAAATAAGTAAATTATAATTCAAAATGGAGACAAAAGGAAAAGACTTTTAATAAGGAAAAATACACTTTCTTTATGTGCAGAAATATAAGTTGATAGAAGGATTAGACAACCAATGCGGATAATGATACTTGTTGTACATTTGTTGATTGGTCATGTCAGATGACAAGCCCGCCCTAACTTCCTCTGGTCAAGATGGTTTGAGCGACAGCAGACATGCGAAAATTTCTCTGAACAGATTAAGCTAATTCGAAGTGAATTACAAGTGAATTTAGGATACAATTGCAGATATTTTATTGAGGAGTGACAGTAACTTGAAAAGAAACTGATTTATAAAGAAATAACGAAGATTTGTAACGTTCTTCTATCGCCCTGTGTGACGACCGCGTGAAAGAAAATTTTCTGCATTCGCCATTAAGATCGTTGAAAACCGAACTTGTACAACTTTGAACATATTCCTTGGTGAGTCCGCATTCTAAGACTATCTATCTTATTTCACTGCCGTAGTATAGTACAGTTAGCTTGGGTGTCTTCAGAAACGAAAATGTTAAACGTAGTCGTAATAAAAAAAGATCCGAAAATGAAGGTTGCTAAGTAGCTAGCTTCATGTGATTTAAAGCTCTGGTAGTAGCAGCTACCTAACTTGGCTAGCTATAGCAACTCGCGGCTAAACCGGCAAATGTGTATAATTGATGTGTGGGGTGTAGGCCGGGCTAACAGCAGGGCTGTTTCCTGCTTTGTGACTGTGGTGGTAGACGAACCAGGCAGTTCGCCACATAGCAAGCTGAAAATATATTGAAGCGGGGACAATGTGATGTAACGTTAGCTAGAAGAAGAGCATTTGAAAATTCTCCGGTTGTGTTCTGAAAGTGTATCTCCTGTGTAATCGCATATCGCAGCCACATCGGCGTACTGTTTGTTAAATGTTATTTAAAACCAGGGGTCCTCAATCTTTTCCAGAAAGGGCCGGTGTGCGTGCAGGCTTTTGTTCCAACCAAGCGGTAACACACCTGATTCCACTAATCAACCACAAGAATCTCTGCTAAGAATTTTGATTAGTGGAATCAGGTGTGTACCGCTTGGTGGAATGAATGCCTGCATCCACACTGGCCCTTTCTGGATAAGATTGAGGACCCCTGTTTAAAACGAATGTATGTTGTGGTACCTTTTATTAGAAAGCTAACGTAACTAGCTAGCTAGCTAGTGCTGCGAGGAACGTCAGTGGGTGAGTTTGGAAGCACTGCAAGATATGAGTAGTGAATTGAGTGAGCTAATGGTGGCTAATTCTACTTCCAGTTAATCAGAATCTAGATATGCTGACAGAATGAGAACAGATTGACAATTGATATAAGCTTTATCCAAGTTTATTTCACAGAGTAAATGGAAGGTTACAAGTGTTATACAATTTAGATGTTCACGAGTGTATACTATGTCTTAATCTGAATGTACAGACTACTGATGAGTCTTTGGCTTTGTGTTGCAAGGCCGGGTTTTTTTTTTGTTGGAGTTGTTTTTTTGTTGGTGGATTTGAACTGCTGTGCTGGATCCTGGATTCGTCCGCCCTGCTTGCCTTCCCTGGAGAGCTACAGCGGCGCGCGGACTGGCGAGCCACCCATGTGATCGACCTGAAATCTTAAAGAGAAGGAAAGAGTTCAATTGTGCTTTCTAAGATGGTGGTAGGACAAGAGTTTGAATTCTACAAACTGGAACTCAGCAACAAGTGGTCCAACAACCACACGGACTAAACTGATTTGCACAGATAGTGTTTTAGAAAAGTGTTTTGGTGTTATAGTGTGATAAGTTTCCTTTGCATAGGTACTTTCAGTAGTACTACATAAGGGTCTTGGTTTCAAAATAAAAGTCCTAAAATCTAATTTGTGACAAATCATACTAGAACCAAATAACTAATAATAGGGATTAACTGAAACACATCAAAGAAATACTAAAAGTATGGTTAAGGTATAAAGATAGGAAAAATAGTCAAATTAGTGGAACCAGAGAAAATATAAATACAGACACAAAGTAAAAGGGCTTGGGGGCCAACTTGTATTTTTTTCCTTTCCCCATTTTGTAGATATGTGTACTGTTGTTGTTTAATGCTTTCTACTTTGTAATAAAAACAAAGGGTACAGAGAACCAAAAAGGGAAAATTTAAATTTAAAAGAAAAAAAATCATTCTCTTACCTTTGAAATATAGATCCTGCTTCCATGTGCTTCATTCTTGATGTGCAAACCGCCTCTCTCTCGCGAGTCGAATCTCTTGTCTTCTGATCTGGTCCATACTTACCTGATTTTATCCATTCTAGTAACGGTGTTAATACTGAAGCACTTGTTACAGAGGAGAACCCCCTTACACAAGCAATTTGCTTGTCACTCAGACCATGTATCGAAGTTTAGTGCCATATTTTGAGTTAAAAAATTTTATTTTTCTCCAATTTAAATGTCATAAAGTAAACACAAATGTCACATTCATGGAATGGAGAACTTAAAAAAATAGATAATAGAAATGGATTAAATTATATATTTGAATGATTTTAATATGATTGAAGACATGTGGTTTGAGGTACTGCGGTGTCCATTTTGTAAAAAACCATTTGTTCGACAAATTGTCATTGGTGTTACCGTCATTGGTGTTACTACTCCTCCTGGTAACACCAATGACAATCAGTAACACCAATGACATTCTTGTGTGAATGAGCTTTTATAAAAGCTTCAACATAAGTATTTAAAGCAAAATAGCACATTGTTTCTTTTTCATAACTTCCTATTATTATTATTTTTGTCAGGTATGGCGAAATTGAGTGCAGCTGAGAAGCAGAGGTTTTATAGACAGCGCAGGGATGCTGACCCTACACGTAGAGCAGAGTATTTAGTGAAAAGGCAACAGGGTTATGCTAATGATATAGCAACAGGAAAAAGACACAACATAAATGATCTCGGTGAAAGGGCAAAGAGAGGTCAGCGCAAGGCATGGCGAGTCAACCAGGTGTTGGAAAACATGGGAGCCACAGTTTACCCTTCTGAGGTGTCTCACATTGTAGTGGGCCAGTTACAGATAACATTGATTGTTTACCACCACACTCATTTAAATTAACCTTCTAATCACACCCTTTGTGCTACATCCTCTACCCCCTTGCCCAGTCAAATTGTCTCACTTTGATATGCAGTACCATTGTGTGATATCCTCTACCCCCTACTTCAGTCCAACTCCCCCACACCTTGTTTCTTCCCCCCCCCCAATGTCTGATTACCTCCCCCCCCCCTTTCCCTGTGATGTGTTTAAGATAACCATTTGGCCCTTTGTTTCCTTGAAGGAACAGGGTATAAGTATTCACTGTCTCCGTCATTTGTTGGTTCTGTGTTTATCTGTACTTGGGTAACAGACCCACTAGTTCCTTTGCTACATTAAACAACCTATTTTGAAACGAAGACGTGCCTGCATTTATTTTTCTACTTACAAAAGTACGGCGGAACAAATCGAACTCTTAAAAATTCCACATTATTGGCGAGCCAGCCCAAATCCGTCGTTCTTGTTGCGTTTTTCAAAAAAAAAAAAAACTGGGGAGGCTTACATTCGCATGTGACACTGGCCTACAGAAGAGACTTTCTTTTTTATGTTGACGCCGAATTCAAGGAAGGAGAAGGACTGTTTTGGAAGCCATTTGCCAACGCTGAAGGAAAAACGGACTTGAAGGCACGGAACGGACCACGTACATTTGTGAGTATGAAATATTTATGTATGTAATATTGTAGAGGAATAGTTACGAAAATTGTGTAATGTTTTAAAATACAAGTGGCCAGAATTGATTGTACATGTGTACAGTGTTCTAGGTAGGGGCTTGTATAAAGTTACACAGACCTTGGACAATTTCAAGTACCAAAAGTTTGTTTGTCCATTGTACAGGAGTTTAGGAATGGCAGTGAATGGGTGGAAATCGTGGGCCGCTAGGTGGTTGGCCAAACATTGTAAGGAGGATTCTTATAACGTACCACAGGAAGTGGATGTTGTTGAATATCTTCAGACTGCTTGTGAAGAGCGCAATGAAAATGAGAAAAATGAGAAAACGAGACAGGCTAACTGTGTGATGGCTATGGCCCAAACAATTAAGTTTTTGACCGATACAGTTGTAGAGGTTCCTACATTGCAAGGTGAAGTTGAAAGTTTGAATAAAGCACTGGCGGTAAATTCAAGGAAGTTGGAAGCATCTGTTGCAGAAACGTATATTACATGCCACAACACACTTAGAATTTAGAAAAGAAATTTGCCAGTTGAGGGAGAAATTGAGTACCACAACTGCAGAATTGGTTAAAACGCAGGGACAGTTACGCGATGCTCAGGTGGCATATAAAGAGTTATGGAATGTGTCTGGGGAGAATAAGGATAATGCGATTGTACAGAAGTTCAGGTCGCTGAAAGAAAAAATGGCAAAGCAAAAACTTGCAAATACCATAATGAAACGGCGAGTGGCAGTGATTTTAAGGGCATTAGAGGAGCAGAGTGAGTCAGTATACAGTTCTGATGATGACGAATGGTAAGTCAGGCAGACAAACTGCCAAACAGCTCCTTTGTTAGATGTGGATGATGAAAGAAGTGATAATGAAATTTTAGATGAGGAGCCGGGGTTTCATAGGCCTACTGGGGGGACAGAATGTAATGCATCTATTACCAATTCACTTCTTTCTAATTGCCGAAGGCTGGTTTCTAGAAGTTCTACATCACAAAAAGCAACTAAATCAGTCGGGACAAAAAACACTAAAATCGCACCAATAATAACACGCAGAGTTCGTACAAGCGCAACACAAAATCCTGTCAATGGGGCTATCACATATGAATATGCAGATCAACAGGTGGATCGCAATCTTACACTTTCAGAGTTGATTACACTGCAACAACAACTTCCCACGTGGGACGGAGTTAGTGACCCGACCGCAGTTGTTGAAAAGGTGCAAACGCTGCAGCGAATACACTCGCTAACTGACAAGGACTGTTGTAAATTAGTGCAATCTGTGCTCCCTACATCGGTTACTATTCCGTTAGAATTAATTCAGGGTCAGGGAAACCCTGTTGTTTTCCCCAGTCATGACGCGAGGTTAAGGATAATGAGCGAGGCTGTGGGTTATCGCGTTATAGCTGACATGAATAAAATTCTTGAGTTTGTACCTAAGAAAGGGCAGCATCCCACTGATTTTCTTAGAACATTTGTGATTGTGTACAATCGAAACATAGGTGGAGGGAACAGAGCACTACTAACAGGTGACGATCCAATGTTTTGGAGTTTGGTAATCAATAAATATAAAGATCTTGTCTCGCCTACTTGCCAACATTTATTGTTACAGTTGAATAGAGAACTGGGTGCACAGCCAGTCAGACAGCACATAGGCAGGGATATCCAAGACTGTTTAACTGTGTGGAATGAGTCGCAACTCAGTTCACTGAGCCCTAAACAGAGCTCTAGAAAAAGGGTTGCTGTGCTAGCATCTAATAAGGGCCAGGCCAAATTTCATTGTTTTAACTGTGGGAAGCCAGATCACATTCAGAATGAGTGTAGAAGCCCCCATGTGTGTGCCAATCGCAAGCGTGTTGGCCATTCCAAGCGACACTGCTGGTCAAAAGGAGGAGGGATGGAAGGAAAAGGGCCAAAACAGCTGCGTGCACAGCAGCCTCAGACAGAACAGCCCCAGATTGAAGGCACTCTTACATACACAGACCTATTGTCTATGATTAAGGCACATTCTGAGCAGAGCAGCCAGAAAGGCTCTGAGAATCCCTTTCACAGTCCAACCCCACATACAGTGACTTTCTAAATCAGGTGATGCTTAAAATTTGTTTAAAAGGGGGAGGCTGGGAAGCAAACTGGGAAGGTCCATACGAAGTTATGGACAAACTTGGTGAAACCAATTTGAAATTGGCAATAAAAAAGCAGGGTAGGCCAATACAGTATTTCTGGTATCATGGGGACCAATGCAAATTATATAACAAAGCTGAACTTGATACCAATGTCAATGTTTAAATGATTAAAACTGCATAAGAATATACACTCACACTTGGTCTTTCTCTCCCCTACAGAATTAATCGAGATCAGGACGAGGCTCCTGGTATTCAGGAACAGGTTGGAGGTCAGCACTAAGTGGGACATTCCGGTCATATTCATAAACAACACCCAATGTGTCAGGGACAATACACGCAGTTGACATTGGATTCACCTAATGGACATCAGACAGGTGGAAAGATGGTGAAGCGTTCACAACAGAAGACACATGGAAAGTATCAAGTGAATCTTCATTTAGAACACATGATTGAGGGTGGAAGACAGCTTCCAAGAATATAAGAATTCATTGTGACAGTAAAAACACGTAATTGGACACATTAACGCAATAACTAGTTGGGATGAGGGACAGGATAACCTGGGGAGATGGGCCATGGAGCATGAATGTACATATTACCCTGGTCTAACAATGATGCATCTAAATTTATACGGTTAAAAATAAATAAATAAATAAAATAAATAATAATAATAATAATACATATATGTTGAGGATAGACAATGCCAACCTCTAAAGGAATGGGAAGACTCAAGCAGTTGGACTGAAGCAAATGTCCTCCACTGCACCCTATTCCTAGAGAAGGCATCATTCTTGGACCAGAAGAAAAGAAAAAAAAAGGGTTTTATAATATGATGTAAATACGGTATTCATGCATGCTGTTTATGATTGAGCTAACATCATTGTCATGTTTGATCAGTATTGTTTAAGGTTTGAACTGGTAAGGGAATGGCTGAATCAAACATTCTTACAGATTACCACATTCATACATGTTATGCATAAAAGTCATGCAATAAATTGTATCTATTAACTCTAATGAACTGTCCCCAGAGAGGAATATGCACCCTTTAGAGGAAGTGGAGAGGGTGGTGGACCAGTGTCACTGGTGTATTCTGAGTCACCCCACAGGACTTCCATATGGTAATATAAGGTGTTAATCACCCCCCTGGTTTCTGGTTTACACCAGCATACACTGTTCAGATGGGGAATATTCATTTACCTACTACTAATGCCAGTGAGTCCAACAGCTTGGCCACGTGGGATGATGCCTACCTGGTTCCTTAGTCAAATGTGTTTGCAGGTATTCATGCTCAGGTGAAGAAAGCTCTAATGGAGAGTGATTCAACACTACTCAAAACAAAAATGGAGGTGAGCTTGGCCCAGGCAGAGGCCACGGTCCTGAAGCGACAAGGATGCTCTGATGAGAACACATTTTTGGAACTGGATATTCCTGGCTATTGTAGGTCTAATAGTAATTTGTATCCTCAATGGTCAAACACAGTGTTATTGCTGGCGCAAACAAAAAAAAAACAGTTGGAGAAAGTCATTGATAGAAATGAAACTGTGGGATGGCTCAGAAATAACCCCTGAATAATTTGTGTGCTTTTGTTTTAATTTTTATGTTTTATTTTTGCTTCATATTCTTTTCTATACATATACCTTTGATTATAGAAGACTTTCTTATAAAAAATAAAAAAAAGTAGGGAATGTTGGAAAACATGGGAGCCACAGTTCTACCCTTCTGAGGTGTCTCACATTGTAGTGGGACAGCTGCAGATAGGATTGATTGTTTACCACCACACTCATTTAAATTGACCTTTTATCACACCCTTTGTGCTACATCCTCTCCCTTTGGTATGCAGTATCCTCTACCCCCTACTTCAGTCCAACTTCCCCACACCTTGTCTCTTCCCCCCCCCAATGTCTGATTACCTCGCCCCCCCCCCTTCCCCATTCACACCCTTTGTGCTACATCCTCTCCCTTTGGTATGCAGTATCCTCTACCCCCTACTTCAGTCCAACTTCCCCACACCTTGTTTCTTCCCCCCCCCCCAATGTCTGATTACCTCGCCCCCCCCCCCCCCTTCCCCATGATGTGTTTAAAGATAACCATTTGGCCCTTTGTTTCCTTGAAGGAACAGGGTATAAGTATTCACTGTCTCCGTCATTTGTCGGTTCTGTGTTTATCTGTACTTGGGTAACAGACCCACTAGTTCCTTTGCTACATTAAACAACCTATTTTGAAACGAAGACGTGCCTGCATTTATTTTTCTACTTACAAAAGTACGGCGGAATAAATTGAACTCTTAAAAATTCCACACCAGGCAAGACACAGGCAACACATGAGAGCAGGAGAGACAGTCTTGACCCCCCCATCATCTCCAGGGAGTTAACCCAGCATCTCAAGGTAGAACTGAAGATATTGGGTCTCATTCACTATTATTGTAAAGTGGTTTGCATGTGCAGGTCATTTTGAATTAGCATAATACACGCTCCAGAAAAGCCCATATAAGGGCTTCTTGCTTAACCAAGATTCAAAATCAAAAGATAAACCAAAATAAACAATTGAATATCTTTGCATATACACCGTTAGTGAATGAAACCCATTATGTATATAGGAAATTACAAGCGTATTCAAACAAATCTGGAATTCACATATCAGGACTAAAATATGTCACAGTACAAGGATTTATTTAAGCATAGTATGCATACTACACAGTGTAGCTTTGAATAAAAAAAATAAGCTGCAAGCTGCAATAATGTGGCCAAGCAGCTTATTATCATTATTATTATTATTATTATTATTATTATTATAATAAAGCTACACTGTGTAGTTTGGGGATTAACTGCCATGATTATGAACTTTGTATATCTATATTAAAGATATTGCTTTAGTAAATACAGTGCTCCCTGACTACATTACATTACATTACAGGCATTTGGCAGACGCTCTTATCCAGAGCGACGTACAACAAAGTGTATGACCATAACCAGGAACAAGTATGACGAAACCCCTAGAGAGAAGTACCAGTCCAAGTACAGGGAACAACCGCATAGTTCAACTTGGACCCTGATGGTTAAATTGATTAACACTAACAACGAGAACGGCAACAACGCAATCTATGGAAAAATAAAAATAAATAAAAATACAAGTAGTCATTAACACGGGCGCATCAACTAAGTCACCTATGAAACAGCTGCCTAGTTACAACCCTAAGTATAGTCATTTACAGGGGGGAAGGGAGGGATGGGGAGAGGTGCAGCCTGAAGAGGTGGGTCTTCAGTCGTCGTTTGAAATGGGTCACAGTCTCAGCTGTTCTGACCTCCACAGGGAGGTCATTCCACCATCATGGGGCCAGAACAGACAGGAGACGTGTTCTGGAAGTGCAGGTGCCAAGAGGGGGAGGTGCTAGGCGTCCTGAGGTAGCAGAACGGAGGGATCTGGCTGGCATGTAGGGTTTGAATATCTTCTGAAGGTATGCTGGGGCTGATCCCTTGACTGCCTGGTATGCTAGGACCAATGTTTTCAATTTGATGCCAGCTATAACAGGCAGCCAGTGGAGGGTAGTGAGCAGGGGAGTTACGTGGGAGTGTCTGGGGAGGTTGAAGGCCAGACAAGCCGCAGCATTCTGAATGAGCTGCAGGGGTCTGGTGGCAGATGCCGGTAGTCCAGCCAGAAGAGAGTTGCAGTAGTCCAGGCGGGATAGAACCATTGCTTGGACCAGGAGCTGGGTTGAGTAGGTGGTGAGAAAGGGGCGGATTCTGCGGATGTTGTATAGGAAAAATCTACATGCCCGGGTTACTGCTGCAATGCTGTTGGAGAGGGACAGCCTGTTGTCCATCATCACTCCGAGATTCTTGACGCAGGGTGATGATGTCACTACGGTGTCCCCTAAGGAAATGGAAAAGTTGAGGAGGGGAGAGGTTGGAGCAGGAATAAAGATTAGCTCCGTCTTTCCCGGGTTAAGCTTCAGGTGGTGATTGTCCATCCAGCTCTGTATGTCCCTCAGGCAAGCGGAGATGCGGGCAGGGACCTGTGTGTCCCATGGGGAGAAGGAGAGAAAGAGTTGCGTGTCGTCGGCATAGGAATGATAGGACAAGCCATGGGCAGATATTACAGGGCCAAGGGATCTGGTGTACATGGAGAAGAGAAGGGGACCAAGGACTGAGCCCTGGGGAACTCCGGTGGTGAGGGGACGGGGTGGTGATACCTTACCCGCCCAGGCAACCTGGAAGGAGCGGTCAGAGAGGTAGGACTCAATCCAGTCAAGGACTGTGCCGCGGATCCCTGTTGCTGCCAGGGAGGACAGGAGGGTAGAGTGGTCCACAGTGTCAAATGCAGCGGAGAGGTCTAGAAGAATCAGGACAGAAGAGAGCGAGGCTGCTCGTGCGGCCTGGAGTGACTCACTGACGGAGAGGAGGGCAGTCTCGGTCGAGTGGTCAGGCCTGAAGCCAGACTGCTGGGGATCAAGCAGGTTGTTCTCAGAGAAGAAAGCAGAGAGCTGGTTAGATGCAGCACGTTCAAGTGTTTTGGATAGGAAAGGGAGGAGAGATACCGGCCGGTAGTTCTGAATGACTGAAGGATCTAGTGTGGGTTTCTTCAGCAGCGGGGTGATGTGGGCCTTCTTGAAGGATGAGGGGAAACATCCAGAAGATAGGGATGAGTTCACAAGGGAGGCGACAAAAGGGAGGATGTCTGGTGTGATTGCTTGAAGGAGAGATGAGGGGATAGGGTCGAGGGCGCAGGTGGTAGGGTGGTGGGTGAGCAGAAGCTGGGAGACTTCAGCGTCTGAGAGGAGAGAAAATGTGGAGAAACGGGGCGGAGGACGCAGAGGGGGTGAGGGGGCAGAGGACGCAGAGGGGGCAAAGGAGCTGCGGATGTCTGCAATCTTTTCCTCAAAGAATGCTGCAAAGTCATCTGCAGTGAAGGAAGACTGGGGTGGAGGAGGTGGCACGCTGAGGAGAGAAGAGAAAATAGACTTCTCTTCTTTTGTCACTGCCGCTAAGGCAAAATTCTACCAAACCAAAATTCATAACTCCATTTCTAACCCTCATCAACTCTTCTCTGTCAGGAGAGACTGATAGGCTCAGAGGTCAGATGGGTCCCTGGATTTGTCCCACTTCCTCTCAGCAGCGCGGAGGCTGGCCCTGGAGGTGCGTAGGATGTCAGACATCCATGGACTGGGAGGGGATGAACGTGCTGGCCTAGGGACCAAGGGGCATAGGGAGTCAAGTGTTGAGGAGAGAGATGACGTCAGGGTGGAGGATGCAGAGTTAGTGGGGAGCTTGGAAAATGATTGAAGAGGGGGGAGGGAAGCACTCACTGGGAGCAAGAGAAGAGGCTGATAGGGAGCGGAGGTTACGGCGGACAGTGACAGTGGGGATGGGAGGGGGAGAGGGGGAGGGAGAAGGAGATGAAATGATGGTCAGACGTATGCAGGGGGGTAACCGTAAGATTGGAGCTGGAGCAGGTCCTCAGGAAGATCAGGTCTAGGAGGTTGCCTGCCTTGTGGATTGGAGGAGAGTGTTGAAGGGAGAGCTCAAAGGAGTGAAGTAGTGGTAGGAAGGCAGCAGACTGGGAGGCTTCTAGGTGGATGACTATACCAAGTCATTGGTGTTATAATGTGTCACCGGTGTTACTGCATGTTTGTTTGCTGATTTGATATTAAAGGGGCCGTTTTTGACTTCATAATAATTTTGTGTTTGTTGATTGTTGCTTTATTTATGAGTTGGCATTTTAAGGATAGTATCATTCAATTTTGAGACTGTCCTTCGGTTATTCTTGATATTATAGCAAAAACCTGATGGCGTAAATGAAAACATGTCACACAATACAACTTTACACATACCTGATTGAAATAAATAAATAAATAATAAAACATTTTTCTTTAAATTATTATCAACCTACTATGTCTTTGAGTATATGTGCAGATTGAATAGAGAAATACTATTCTGATAAGCTTTTAATGTTGTTTTTGGTATGAGTAATACCAATGACAAAAAGATGGCACAAGCATTCTTTGAGTGAATGTATAAAAATAATTACAATACATTAAGCTTTCATTTTTGTGGATTGTTAAAGGCAAGAGGTTAATTAATATTGTACAATAAGTTTTGATTAAGTAAAGTTAAATGCATTTCAAGACATGTTGCAATTCCAAATGCCACCGTTTCTGTAGAATGACCCAGTTAGCATAGCCTCACAGTCACAAATAATATTGAGGCGATCCTGACAAAGACTAAGCTAGCTAGCTAGCTAGCTAGCGGGGCTGCAAAGCAATGTGGGGGGGGGGGGGGGGGGGGGGGTTTGCATGAAATGTATATTATTGTTGTAAATAGCCAAACTGTTTGCATGTAGGCCTACATAGCGCTGCTTAACTGTAAATAGCCTGTGGGATTTTGTACAGTAGTCTTGTGAATAATCATGTTCAAACGCACTTATGTATACCCTTATGTATAAACTGCTAAACAGCACACATTCATCAGGCAATACACATTCACACAACGACAGTCATAATCCACAACCGTTTCTTACGGGGACACATTTCTCACTTCCATAATAAAACTCTTTGCAAAAACACATGATATCTCATAAAAAACACGTTCTCAACATTCAAAAATGCCAAGTTACTCAAAACTACTGATATCACAATGACGCCATGTTACAGTACTACAAACAATATAGGCTACCTTGCCTCACACAAATGACATAACATGTATTTCAAAGTATTTCAATTTTTTCCTAGTCAATTGGCCCTGTGTTTTGTAATCTTACCGTTTCACAATGTCATGCAAACTTTGTAAACCCTAACCCAGCGCACCTGCAGTTCATGATACATTCCACAGGGTGGCAGCAGAGGACCACTTACAAATGCATTGTTCCCATGCGATGACCGTTTGGCCGTCTAGAGTGCAATAAGCCAGCTTACCTGCAGTTCATAAAACATTCCACAGGGTGGCAGCAGAGAACCACTTATAAATTAATCGTTCCCATATCAAGAACGTACGGCCATGTAGAGCATGGCATGAAATGACACGTATTTTCTATTGTAAGGAATCCATATTAACACAGCGATCGTCAGCCAAATGGCTGATATAACTACATCAATGGATCGCTACAACTTGTTCCCACTTCCATTGAAAGATAGAAATCTACATTAACAACGTGCTCCACCTACGTTCGACATAGGCTATAGCTAGCGTCGCAGCTAAGCGTATTTGTAGTTAGCATAGCCTCACAGTCACAAATAATATTGTGGCGATCCTGACAAAGACTAAGCAAGCTAGCTAGCTAGCTAGCGGGGCTGCAAAGCAATGTGGGGGGGGTTGCATGAAATGTATATTATTGTTGTAAATAGCCAAACTGTTTGCATGTAGGCCTACAGAGCGCTGCTTAACTGTAAATAGCCTGTGGGATTTTGTACAGTAGTCTTGTAAATAATCATGTTCAAACGCACTTATGTATACCCAACTTTAGCATGAATGAGTGTCTCTGTTAGCTTGCTGGCTAGCACCGAAGCACCAAGCCGTTACCCTCAGTTCACCTGCTATTCTGTTGCAGTGAGTCACGTTGTTACAAAACACAGGGCCAAGTGACTTGAAAGAATTCAGCAAATATTGGGTAGCATTGCTTTCAAATACATCTTATGTATACAAACAGTGGCTGTCACAAAGCGTCTAAACGCAACAGAAACGCAGCTGAAATATGTTGTACTCACGGATTTGCCGGCCATCCAACGAGCCTTGATAGAGAAAACAATCAGCAAGCCCGTAGAATTAAAGCTTCCTAGGTCGCAATTTCTGTAGCCTGTTGTCCTGCTCCGTTGTCTGTTATTTCCTGGAGATGCACTTTCAGTCTTCCTAAGGTTTATAAGCCATTTTCATAGGCTTATCTGCAGGTGGGAATCCTCTTCGCTGTTTTGCTAAGCTACAACCGGAAAACTTGATTGTGGAGAATAGGAGCAGACGCATATGTCCCAGCAGGCTTTGCATATGAGGAAATAACAACAGTGTGAGAGAAATTAGGACGAAATTATCAAATTGCCTAGTTGAAACAATATGTTTTCAGCAGGATGGACATGTAGGTGAAGGTTGACATGATCACGGAGCATAGTGCCAAGTTAATGGAGTAGGCCTGATCTAACCATGAGCGAGCTTTTAATCCTTATCGAGCGGTATATATAACAGTCGCTATAAGTCTGTAATTGTTAAGTGGAAGGTTAAGTAACAAGAGAGATGTTGTGTTTTTCTCATGTTCAGCACTAGTAGCTATACTTTTGGGTGAAACTTGATTTTAAATGTAATGTTTTAATGGGGAGTTGCACAACGTACAGATAGATAGAGAACAGGGCGAGGTGACATAAATGTAGAAACGTGGCGTTTGCCGATAAGGTTTTGTATGGTAGCCAAGTGAAGAAATGTAGTTAGTAGAAATGGCGGAGTGGTGAACTGCTAACTTTTAAATAAAAGGAATACGTTTGCCGTCATGAAATGCATATAGGTGGCCGTCGGTGAGTTTTGCTAAAGCAAATATAAGCGTAAGAAAACCTTAGTGTAAAAGAGGAAATTATCTGCCTGAGTGCGAGGCGGGATTCAATCCTTCAACCGGAGGTTCACCACACTGTCACTTTCTTAGTGCAGCACCATGACATAGCTATGCAATGCGTCAAATATCATTAGCAAACCTGTCCGTGGTATTAAACAGGGTTCATACACTTTTTCACCAATGATTTTCAATGACTTTTCCATGACTTCTCCACAACCTTTAACTGAATTTCCATGACCAAAACAAATTGCTCTCTCAGCGGGACGATTTAAAATTATGTATTGTAACACTAAGTAAAATTAGGTCTGCATCTGAAACATATGGTGCCTCTCTAAAACAAATAAACACCAGACAGACACACTTAGATACATTCTCTCATATTTTAATTCGAATAGTTTAACATTTTTGTCAATGTCTCAAACAGCTAGTACACTCAGTATGTGCCTTGTGAGCTGACGGTGACCCTTCTAACCAATCGTGAGCTTGACATTCTTACCTTTAATGCTGATTTTAAATTGGTTAATATTAGCCTTCAATCACCCCCTTTCGCTGCACTCCAGTGTCACGCGACACAGAGAGCTAACGCGTTAACTAATGTTACCTGAAGACAAAAGTTTATGTTCAATTTATTAGCGTTATCGAAAGCTGAAAAGTTGAAGCGAACGATTAGGCTACGGCATTTTTTTTTTTTTTTGAAACGTTAACGTAATGTTTTGTGTAGCGACCCGGTTGAAACAGCTAATTTCTCCGATGCAGTTTACTGCTATTGAATGTCTTGTGATTTAATTAGCGGTATTAATGTGACGAGAAACGCTTTGTAGTTTGAATGCATAACACGCAATTCCTTGAAGAGTCGACACATTTTAGGCGTGACAGTTTAACTGTTACTTGTAAACCGTACTGTTATATTGTCGTTTATCAATAAAAAATCGATTGCATATATTGTTGGTGCTCCTTACATTTTGGTGGGTGCTCCTTACATTTTGGTGGGTGCTCCTAACTTTTTGAACTTAACTACCTAACTACCTAACTTGCTACCAAGTAAAAAAGTTAATTTCGAGCCCTGATATATTATTGAAGCTGCACTTCCCTGGCATATTGTTGGCACAGTAGGGCCTACGTTTACTAACTGCTACATTAGCAGAAGCGTGCCTGTTGGGCGTGCCTGTAAACAGACTGAGCCAGACCGAATTAACTTCTCACACCACCAAAATACCGTGCCAATTTACGTTTTATTACTATACATACTATTTTTATGCTTGGATTAATTAGTAATTATATTTGATGCAACTTTAGCTATATTTCCATTACTTTTCCAAAACTTTTCAAAAAATATAATTTTCCATAACTTTTCCAGGGCCTGGAAATTGCATTTTAAATTTCAATGACTTTTCCAGGTTTTTCATGACCGTACGAACCCCGATTAAAGAACAACACAGGCCGGCCGGTAAGCGCACAAGAGCTCACGTTCAATCCACATTCCTTTGCAATATTGTAGCCGGTTAATAAGTCAACGCAATAAACATATCGTCTGCACGTCTCGCGTTCGCTGGGAAGTATGGCAAACACCTCATAGATACACAATAAACACGGATCTACACTATGTCTATTATGGATCTATTTCAAAAAACGACCCTACCTTATCTACCGTACCTCAGCAAGATGGCTGGGGGGGGACTACCCCAGCTGGTTCTGAGCGAGGGGCAGGAATACACTCAAAGTGTATTCCTGCCTCTAACTCACAACCGTGGCCGATTTAGTATCTCCGATTAACCTGTATGCATGTTTTTCGGATTGGGGAAACCTAGGTGGACACGGGGAGAACATGCAAACTCCGCACAGAGCCGAGATTCGATATCACGACCTTCGTACTGTGAGGCGACAGCGCTACCCACTGAGCCACCGTGCCACCGATTACAATGCTTGCTTGGTAAACTATCAAGGATCATCAACGATGACGTGCCCTTAGCCTCATAGCTCCAGGCTAGCTCCCGTAATTAGTACTGTTCGGTTGTTCCCGGTTTAGCAATGGCGACCTTCTACACCTGCTGTCAATAGGAGCTCCCAAATATAAACATCACTCGCGTTCATAGGATTTTCACAACGACAACGACTAAAGACTCAACCGGCAAATTGGAGAAAGGCTATTCATTACATGCCATGTGTATTTTTGCAACTACCAAGGTAAGAAAACAACTCTTAACTGACTCACTAGCTAATGCTAATTAACCTCAAATACTAGCCTCCGTTCTACATGGTCGCTAACATTAACTATCTGTCTAACGTTGGGTAATGCTGTGTGCTTCATCTGCTCTTCATTCTCTACCTACAACATTGTAACATGCTTTCTTAACCGCCGTTATATATCAGCCTTAGCTGTCCTTCAAGTTTTTGCTTAACTACCTAGTCAAAATTCCCTTCCGATATTGCTTGTGTCGACAGTGCTGCCACGGAAACCACGATAGATTTAGCCAGTCTAGCCACATCTATTCAAAATGTAAACGAGTAAGGCGTTCTTCACGGTCGGGAAAAATTTTATCACCACCTTAGTCTTGTTGTTAGCCACTCTTATGCATAGCACTTACTAGGTAGCTACCTAACGTTATTTTCTACGCCAAAATTATCATGGATGTGTAAGATGTGTTCACCTAAGTAATACAGACATAACCCTAACGAGACTTTTCATTGCATCTCTTATTTTATTTATTCGGTGTCCAATAAAGACACACTGTCAAGGAGGTCGGCGTGAGAGCCTGACAGTCTGTGTACTTTCCAGTAATGCACGCATTCACAAGGAGTCTGTTGCACACAGCTACAATTTCACTCAATCAACATGTCATATGCACCATTTTAAAGAAGAATCTTGCCGCCTAGGAGAACTTCGTCAATGTGGTCCAGGGTGTGCCTGTTGCAAGCTTTATATTGTATTGTAGCTGTCTGTCACAGTTATTGCTTTATAAAATGTCTTGATAATCAGAATGATTGTTAACAGCCTGATTGTTGACAGGATGCAGGAGAGATGTGACCCCTGAGATCGCAATTTACACTATCTCTCTCTCTCTCTCTCTCTCTCTCTCTCTCTCTGCAGCAATCCGCCAGGCCGTCTCCAGATCTCTTGTGGCACGCTACCAGAAATGTGAGCCGCCCTTACATTTACTCATTTTTTTGTCATTCTGTATCTGTCTGTGTTTTTCATGTTCGCTTATGCCCGTGAGAGCTTCAAAGAGAATATTGCTATTGCTCAGCCTTTAAAATACTTCAATATTTTCATGCTGAAGGTTTACACAACAGGCATGGAATGTTGTCTGATACCTCCCTGGTTTGACAGTCAGGAGGTGGGCTTCCCTGGTTACAGAGTCAG
This sequence comes from Anguilla anguilla, assembly GCF_013347855.1. Classification (NCBI taxonomy): domain Eukaryota; kingdom Metazoa; phylum Chordata; class Actinopteri; order Anguilliformes; family Anguillidae; genus Anguilla; species Anguilla anguilla. The sequence continues at coordinate 32,328,161 of NC_049217.1, read as the reverse complement.
GAGATGGGGCTCCCTAGTTAGAGCTGGTTTGCTGACTTGCTCTGGTCTGTTTCCAGATGTGGATGAAGCCTCTAGGAAGTAGATCTGACATCCTGATCCGGTACCGCGGGACCTTGTTGGTGGCCGACTCCCGCCGCTCCTGGTCCGACGAGTTTGCTGGACCCGGAGCTCGCCCTCGCTACCAAAAGTCTTACTGTTAAAAATGTTGTCTTTGCTTTTATATACAATAAAAATGAAAATGACCTAAATCAGCTTCAGGCTCACTGTTTGTACTGGTCTTTTACTCTGCTTGCTTTTTATTTTCCAACCAGCCTTTTACTAAAGGTAGACTTAACATTCCTGATTTACTTTTCTGTTAGTTTGCTTTATTTTCTCTATGATTGCACCTGCACCTGACGTGTCAGAGATCTGGGCCCATCCTCAGAGCGCACGTTACTTTGGCAGAAAAAAATTATTTTAATCGTGCTTCGGACTGCTGTAATCAATGTTCTGTCTTTATGAACCTGCAAAGTGCTTCTCTGCTTGTTTCAGTGGTAATGTGGGGATGATGATGTTGAATTAACAATGCAGTGATTGCTTGCTACTGATGTTGCAGACCAGTGCTTTTCAAACTCTATCCTGTCCGGTTAGGCACGTTGTTTGCAAAGCTCAAATGCAATACCGCAATTCTAACAAACTGTTCATTTTTATGTCAATATGTGGCTTTTTCTTCATCTACAGCCCTTTCTTGTCAGGATAACAAATCCCTCAGACCAACAAATGCACAATTAAGAAAAATTAACAATCCGTTAAAATTCTCCTACTGCAATTGTGGTTACTCTGTGAGCCAGGAAGTCAAGAGACTTTGCTTTGGCTAAGATAAAATAGACTTTATTAATCCCCAGGTGGGGAAATTTGGGTGTTACAGCAGCAGATAAAAACAACATATCACACATATAGACATAAAAGGCAGTAATGAAGTCAGCTTTTGGGACAGCTGACTGACAGTTCCATAGTTCACCCACAACAGTGAGTTCCTGAGATGTGCACAGGGGTGGCAGGTTAGATATGTTGCGCCTGTGGTAGATGACCCGTCTGGAGCGAGGCAACGGGCACAAGGGAATCAGGGTTAGACACGTGACAAACTGACCACGAGGCGGCCTACGCCTCCAGCAGCTTCAGTTGGAGTTTAAAAATAGGTGGTGGCAATTACGTAATTGCAATGAGCTCGTTAGGGCAGAATAGCACCAGGTGAAACTGCTCGAAATTAGCAAGACAATACAGGGCTATTTAACAGTATCACCACTGCATACACTGTTCAACTAAAGCACAATTATGTTCTCTAACTAACAAGAACTGAAATAAATTAAAGAGCGATTATCTGAACTAACGCACAACCATGTTCTCTAACTAGTAAAAGCTGAGACAAATTAAAGACCGATTATCTGAACAAACGCACCACTATGTTCTCCAACTAAGAACAGCTGAGACAAATTTAAGAGAGATTATCTGAACTAACGCACAACTATATTCTCTGACTAACAACAGCAGGAACAAATTAAGTAAAGATACACCTACCTGAAACGCGGAATAGTAGCGACGCCACAATCAGATGCACAGTTCAGGAAAAGTTAGGAGGAGGGAAGTTTACAATCTGTAGCATCTATTGTTGAATATCGGAAATATTGCTTTTCTCGGTGAAGTATTGCACAGCGTCAGTCAGAGACCTGTGTATTCACCTTTATTGAAGAGACAGAAGTTTTCATGCATTCTTACTGGCTGCCTCACAGAGATTACATTTTTACCACAGCCATTTAATTCAGCAGGGAAGAATAATTTCCACATCTTGTCCAACTTATCAATCATTGTGTGCAGTGGCTAAAAAGATGTCGGGAAGTAATATGCTCTGGCCCGCTTCCAGCTAGTAGGAGGACAAGGTCCTGTCAATCAGCTGTGACCCCACTTTACATGGGCTGGCTCTTGATAGGCGGGTATAGTTGTCCCCTCCTCATGACTGCATGGGCTCTTGATCCCAGTCCTAGTAGCTATGCAGCCACAGACTATTCCTGGTGGGGCCCCGATTGTAATTGTAATTCCCCAATTCATACCATTGTCAGTTTACCCACTGATTGTTTTGTTTTAATTCCTTAATCGCCCCCATCTCTAGGTTAACCCAGACTGGTATGTATCGCTCGTATCTGATCTGGGGGAGACTGGAGGAGGCCCCAAGATGTAGACCCTTCTCAGGCTTGACTCGGGTGGTCGGGCTACCTAGCGGTGTTAACAAAAACCACTTGGGTCTAGCAAGGTAAATATCCAGCCCCCCTGGGTCCACTTGGACAGCACGCAGGGTGTGGTGGTCTGGGGCCACAGACCTTAAATGGTGCCCAATTTTCTATTGGTGACTAGCACCACTCACACACCGGACCATCATGCACTACACATGTTAATTGGACTAACCAAAACCAGTTTGGGCTCTTTCAAATTTCTTCACCCCCCCTAAATTGTCAAGTTTTGGGAAAAGACCAGCATGATAATTGCATGTTTTTACTGTAAAGATTGAGTAAGCATACAAAACAATATACTAAAAATGTTTTTTACGCTTTAGGAATTCAGTCTGCAATCTGTGAAATCCATCATGTAAACTTGGACAGATATAGCCAGGGTCAAGCAGTACAGGTTTTTCGGATGTAGTTTCATCAAACACAATAATGAAAAATATATAAGCAGTAACCAAGAATTTTAGGGGCCCCTGGGTCATTCTCTGAAGCCAAAAAGAGTGAAATCTGTTTAGGGCAGCAGTCTGTTTATTAATCATCTTTGTGTGTATTAGCTTTAAACACAATATATCCACTTCCCCTAGGCTTCATTTTCACGTGCCTGCTGTCTTTTCAAGGGAACATTTAATTTCAAAGAATTCATTTCAAGAACCATTTGGATAAAGGTTAGGGTTAGAATAATTCTCAACCATGGTTAGAATTATGCATGATCAGAGACAACACTAGTTGCCCTGACACATTCATAAGCATGCAAAACATATGGATACAAATGAAGATGCCAAAAAGTTATTTTTAAAGTTTTCATTAATTGTACATACAATGAATATGACAACAATAAAATACTGGTGAAATGTGTTGAGTATTTCCTACTACATAATGTGTCGTTCATGCTCAAGTGCAAGACACTTGCTTCCAGCAGCATGGAGGAAAAATTCAAAAGACAGAAACACACTGGTGTGCATGTGAAACTGAAGCAAAATATAGAATGGCTCAAAATGAAGACATTTGAAATGTAGATAATCCTACTAATGAGTACCAGAATAAAATGAATTTTTGCTTAATGCCATGTATATGTTGGCACTAAAACCACTGATCTGGTGCAGAACACATCATATAAATCATGATGTGCAGCAAGGCTACTTGCTTACCTTCCAAAAGAGCAGCTTCAATAGTGAAGACATTTACATTTAGGAATTAAGCCAATTCATACAGAATCAATTCTCACACCTATATATTTAATCACCAGGTCAAATTAAATCCTTTTTTCAGGGTTACAATGGCTGTACCCCACCAGGGTGTCAAACCTAGCCCTAACTAGAGGTCTTCCAGCCCCGAGGTGTCCACTTTGATCTTAATAAAGAGAGTGTCATCCTTCGCATAGGCGGCGTTCTTAGGGGCCTCCAGGTTACCATGGGAAACAAAGCAAGGGAACCCAGAGGCCACGTTTGTGTCAGACACAGGGCGGGAGAAGCTGCTGCTGGCAGGGTCCGGCAGGAAGGATTCGCTCATGTGGTTTCTGGCGGTGCTCTTGTCCAGCACTGTCAGGGTGACGGTCTGGCGGAAGGGCCAGGGAAGCAGTGAGTCAAAGTCGCCTCTCATCAGGACCACGTACAGGGACAGGTGTGTTCCCAACCCAGTGCCATCACCGCTCAGGTACGCCCGTGCACTCAGCTTGTACCCGCTGCGCCCAGTGTAGAACGCAGAGCTCAACATGGGAGGGGCGTGGCCTCTGCTGGCCACCTCCTTCCTCTTCTGTTAGTCACGGATCTTCCAGATGAGTTTCCCACAGTAGGATGTGGACTCCAGCTCCCGGAAGCGTTCCTCGTTGCGCTGCAGCTGGTCCACATGGATGTCCAGCAGCCGTGAGTGCTGCAGATACCTGCCCTCCAGCACACCTGTGCAGGAGAGAGCAGAACTTCAGGAAGAAAGCCAAACTGTACAGCTGGGCTTCTCAGCAGGGCTGTGGTCAGTTCAGGAAATTAACTGAAATCCAATTATCAAACTGAAGATAAGCTATAATGTTCTTGGACAATTTTTCAATTATCTGAATTTCAATGAATTGTCGACTGGCTGAGTTGAAATTGGATTGACCTCACCCTGATACCTCTCCCTGGCTGTGGCAGTGTATCTTCCTTTTATTTCCACTGTGCTCAGATATCAGCAACTCATTTATCAGGAATTTACAAATTAGGTGTATTTATTTCCACTTGCAGACATTTTTAATATGAGGAATAGGCTTCCGAGTAATGTTGAATATTACGAATTAATCCTATTAGTGTATTCACATCACACTTCTGCCCATGTTGCTTCACAGTGGAAAGAAAATTAAAACATAATTGAAAAAATAGTGCAAAATAAAATTAAGAAACAACATTGGGAAAATCTAAATGTGCAAAATAATGAATAAAAACCTAGTGAATAGATTGGTTGTAGCTTAGTGTGTAAATAAGAACAAAAATATGACAAGAACAAAAATGACAATCACACACACAAGAAGAGCACAATCTATGAAGCATTAATGAACAGTGGGCGGGGCCACTCACCAAGCCGCTCCTTCAGGCCCTCAACGACGGACACCTGCTGACTGAGCGTGCCCAGAGAGCCCCTGAGCTGAGCCAGCTCAGTGTGGGCGGAGTCCTGGCCAAAGGCCAGGGAAAGCTGCTGCAGCTGGAGCTGAATGCTGGAGACCCGGCCCCTCTGCTCCTCCAAAGACCTCTGCAATGGACAAGAGACTTCAACTCCCATAATGCCCTTCACCAGCAACAGCTTGAGAAATTACAAACCAAAAGAACAGGAAGGTAGGAGGGTGAGGAGGTGCTACCAAAGACTTAAAAGTCTAAGAAACGCAATGAAAAAGAAAACATCCTGCAGTATTACACATTATTCTCCCAGAGTGTGTTTAGTAACTGCGCAACAAACTGTTTCAATAAGGTAGGTCTTTGCCACTTGGTGGATTTCCTGGTTTCCTGGTTGAAATATCGTCTTTGTGGTACATTTAATAAAGTCACTCAGGAAGCATTAAACTATGTGCAGGATATTTTTCCATGTGAAGCATTTATACCCTGAGTAGACTCTTACCTGCACAACGGAGAGCACCTGGTCACTCTTAGTCACCTGCTGGACCACCCTTTCCAGACTGCTCACTGTGCTCTTCTGCTCTTGTAGCTCCAGCTGCCTTAGAGACATGCTCTGCTGGAGACTGTGGATCTGCACAGAGAACACAGCCCTGTAACTGTGGATCTGCACAGACAACACAGCCCTGTACTGCGGATCTGCACAGAGAACATAGCCCTGTAGTGACTCTGGCTGGAAGACTCTTCAACATGGTCACCAATAAACAAATGCTACAAGCTTGAAATAGTCAATTTGGGATTGCTCTGTAGGGCTGCCAGTGGGAGAGTCACTTCTACACTGGGAGAATCATGGCTTGAAGGAAGAATCCCTCTTATAAGGAGGTTTTGGAACTGTACCTGCTTTTCCAGCTTGGTGTTGTTCTCCAAAACCAGCAGCAGATGCTCATTCAGAGCAGCATCCTCATGGACCTGAACCTTCGCCCTCTTCTCCTGCTTAAAAAAGCGACGTCTTAAAAAAATCCTCACCTGGACAAAGCCTTTATAGGTTGAACAAGCCTTAACATCGTCATTCTCACTGAACTAGAGGAATTACAAACAAGACCTTTAAATACATGGTCTCAGCTGTGGAGCTGGAACTGGAAAAGTAGAGTTGGTAGAGTGGACGTGTTAAAGTTTGTTGGAAAAGACCATTTGGTAAAGTAGAGCTTGTAAAGTAAAATTGTAAATCTGCACTTGGTAGAGTTAAATTGGAGTGAAGTTGGTAAAGGCAAGCTGGTTGAGCGTAGTTGATAGAGTGCAGTTGGTAGAGTACATAGAGGGCTGTTGGAAAAGGAGAGTTGGTTTAGGGCCTTGTGCTTAGCTTGATAAATAAGAGGATATGTTGCACCTACCCTGACAAAACAGCCGTATTTCTTGTACACACAGTCTGTCTCCAACTCAGGACATTGACTGAAATGTTCCTTCAGCTGCAGGTTCACATGCAACAAAAAGAAAAGTGAATGAGAGAGAGAGGAAGAGGGAGGGAGGGAGGGAGGGAGGGAGGGAGGGAGACTGATCAGTCCTGTAGAGGGTAAAAGGCCTTCTAGACATCTCATGGGATGACTGTGGAAGAAAATACATTTGTGCTTAGAGAATGCAAACGGCTAGTGAAAAATTAGTGGGCCTTTTGTAAAATAACATTAGTTAGTGGCTAAATATTCCGGGAATACTGTCAAATGTAACTGACCCTACTTAATCAGCTGTTCTCAGACCAAAGCTAGCTGTTTCTGCTGCTTGTGTGTTGTCTG